>NC_069502.1:414183057-414225557 GCF_027579735.1 Bombina bombina
AAATGAAGAAAGAAGAAAATTATCCTGTGTCTGGATGGATAGTTCCCATGGTGCCCAGGTCAAAACTGTGATCCTGGACATTTCCAAAAAAAATATTATAATGATCTCACAGACCACTGTGATATCAACCTTAATTAATTCTGTATACAGACATATGCCCCCGCCGCTGAACACTATATGGACACCAACATGGCTATTGCTGGCCAAGGAACGTAATGAAATAAGTTAAAATTAATAATTAACATCTTGTGTTAAAAATCCGCACTTGTTTGATTGTTGTAATTATTGTAATTCTAAGAGGAGAATTGTGTTAATACAAGGAGTTATCACCATAGTAATAGATCTAACAATGTAAGGAAATAAATACATACTTCAGGTCCAACTATAAGAATGTCTCAAGATCTTATCATAAAAAAAATAATAAAATAAAAATTAAGATAAACTAAAATAAGAGACCCTGAAGACAAAACAAGAACGAAACAGGATCGGGCCCATAACCAATGTAGCCCCTGTAGGAATCGTGGACCCCCATTAGTATATGTGGATCAATGAACTCTCATTACTGAAGATGGATCAATGAACTCTCATTTAAAGATAACATTGCCATCCTGTATGGACGTTGAGACCCCTTGGTTGTAATGTCCCCAATTCGAACATCCATCTGGCTTCCTTTCTTAGGAGGATTGTCGCCCTATCACCTCCTCTGTTCAATTTCGGAACATGGTCAATTATCCGAAATCGCATGTCAGTCACTGTGTGCCCAGCTTCTAAGAAGTGACGAGCCACCGGTTGGTCTGATTTACCGTTATTGATTGCTGATCTGATACTATACCGGTGATTTGCCATCCTGGTCCTGGCATCATCTGTCGTCTTCCCGGTATAGTATTTGCCACATGGACAATTCAGGAGATATACGATGTGTGTGGTGGTACAGGTCACAACATGTTTAATTTTGTATTTCTTCCTGCGTTCTGGGTGTTGAAAGTATGTCCCAGTGATCATCGCGTTGCAGGTGACACACCCTAGGCATCTGTAGCACCCTGTTTTCTTGCTAAGCTAGGTTGATTGTGTGGTATCTGCTACATCTGTCTACATAAGGAGATCTCTAAGGCTCCGGCCTCTTCTATAGCCAATCCGTGGCGCCTTCCATCTCGTAAAGGGTAGGTTATGGTCAGCCTCCAATAATTTCCACTCCTCCTTCAAAGACTGAGTAATCAGGTTCTTGTCAGGTGTGTAGGTGGTTACAAAAGTCATTTGTGGTGACTTAGGATTTTCCAAAGAGTTTCTTCTTGTAGGCATAGTAGCAAGTGTGCACATCTCCGTTAGCACCTTCTGACTATATCCCCTTTCTCTGAATCTGTGTCATCTCTTCAAGCTGTATTAGGCACTACTCATGTTCTGTGTTGTTTCTTATTACTCGCTGATATTGTGCTTTTGGGATGTTTTTGATTAGACTGGGTTGGTGGCAACTGCGGGCATGTAGAATTGAGTTTCGGTCTGTTGACTTCCTATATAGGGTGGTTCCCAATTTAGTACCGTTTTTAAAAACTCTAACGTCTAAGTAATCAACAACATCACTGTTAGTAGTATGGCTGAATCTGATTGTGCTGTCGATCTCATTCAGGGTCTGAACCCATGCATTTAGTGTATCTGGACCATCTTGCCATATCAGAAACAAGTCATCAATATAGCGGCAGTAATATTTTATTTCTTGTTTTTCAAATATCTTCAATGTGTTCACCTCATAATCAGCCATAAAGAGATTGCCTAGTGATGGGTCCACATTGGACCCCATCGTCGTACCAGAGGTTTGCAGATAGTAGATCTTGTCAAATCGAAAGTAATTTTCGGAAAGGCAGATGTCCAAAAGTTTAATCAATACCTCCTCAGAGGGGCCAATGTATGGTGCTCGTCTTAAACACTTAGCCACTGCTGCTATACCCGATGTATGTGGTATAACAGTATATAAGCTTGAAACATCAAGTGTGGCCAAAATGTCAAAGCTGATAACACCTTGGATGGTCCTTTTCCTCTTTGGCCCAGAGAACATGACAGCTGTTTTTTTCCAAAAACTATTTGAAATGTTGACTCGTAGGACCACAAAACATGATTCCACTGTGCTACTGTCCATCTCAGATGAGACAGAGCCCGGAGAAGTTGCGGTGCTATATTTATATATATATATATTTTTTTAATAAGAGCAACAAGTGCAATTCATATTTTGACACAAACATGCCAAGTTTAATTTGATGAGATAAATTAGTTAAACCTGCAGGTGTAAACTTGCTTAGCCAATACAACAAGACCTGTAAGAAAACATATCTAAGGAACAGTCCTGCAATAGAGACAGAAAAATAAAGTGTTCTTTACATTTTGTACTTTTCAGTTCAATTTAAACTTTGCATTTTGACTCTAAATTGTAAATGAAATACAAGAGCATACTGCACATTTGCATTTGTAAACATATTGTTTAATATGAATTTTAATGTGTACTTTTAGTACATTTTCAAATGAGTACATTGATTACAGTTATAAAATTGCACTTTCAATATACTTTTTAAACTGCTTTATTATATTGAGCTATATACTGTGATGTGTGTGTCTCCTTTGCATATAGGGATATAGGTTCGGTTAAGCCCCATAGTGAGATACTCACAGCTCTTAAGGAAAAATACCTTGAAGCACTGACAAATCTTTATAGAGAATTTAGCCTGGGCAGAGCTCTTAGGGAATATCAAATAGGAAATAAAAATGTATTATAAAGATATCAAGTATATTAAAATATTCTGGGATGAAGAATTATTAAAACATGATACATTATAGTGAGATTAGAATGCAGAGAAGAGTGTATCAAATAGCATCAGAATAGTTTTATTATTTTGTAATGTAACTGTTTGGAAAAAATGCTTCTGTTAAAACATATCATATCAGCGCTGCGGAATCTGTTGGCGCTTTATAAATAAAGAATAATAAATAATAATATCACTTATAGAGAATCTAACCAGACCTTCTGTAAGGGGTGGTACGTGAATGATCTGTAAACTTGTTACACTAGCTGGAACTTTTTTAATATATTAGAATAAAATATAATTGTTGTTTATTTTAAAATTTCTAAAAGGATCATAATTTTCCATTTACTATGACTACACAAATATTTGCATTAGAAAGATAAATTTTGCCATCTGTCTTGAAAAAACAATCCTTTCTTTCATGTAATTAGCAAGAGTCCATGAGCTAGTGACGTATGGGATATACATTCCTACCAGGAGGGGCAAAGTTTCCCAAACCTCAAAATGCCTATAAATACACCCCTCACCACACCCACAATTCAGTTTTACAAACTTTGCCTCCGATGGAGGTGGTGAAGTAAGTTTGTGCTAGATTCTACGTTGATATGCGCTCCGCAGCAAGTTGGAGCCCGGTTTTCCTCTCAGCGTGCAGTGAATGTCAGAGGGATGTGAGGAGAGTATTGCCTATTTGAATGCAGTGATCTCCTTCTACGGGGTCTATTTCATAGGTTCTCTGTTATCGGTCGTAGAGATTCATCTCTTACCTCCCTTTTCAGATCGACGATATACTCTTATATATACCATTACCTCTGCTGATTCTCGTTTCAGTACTGGTTTGGCTTTCTACAAACATGTAGATGAGTGTCCTGGGGTAAGTAAATCTTATTTTCTGTGACACTCTAAGCTATGGTTGGGCACTTTGTTTATAAAGTTCTAAATATATGTATTCAAACATTTATTTGCCTTGACTCAGAATGTTCAACTTTCCTTATTTTTCAGACAGTCAGTTTCATATTTGGGATTATGCATTTAAATTATTCATTTTTTCTTACCTTCAAAAATTTGACTATTTTTTCCCTGTGGGCTGTTAGGCTCGCGGGGGCTGAAAATGCTTCATTTTATTGCGTCATTCTTGGCGCGGACTTTTTTGGCGCAAAAATTATTTTCCGTTTCCGGCGTCATACGTGTCGCCGGAAGTTGCGTCATTTTTTGACGTTATTTTGCGCCAAAAATGTCGGCGTTCCGGATATGGCGTCATTTTTGGCGCCAAAAGCATTTAGGCGCCAAATAATGTGGGCGTCTTATTTGGCGCTAAAAAATTTGGGCGTCGCTTTTATCTCCACATTATTTAAGTCTCATTTTTCATTGCTTCTGGTTGCTAGAAGCTTGTTCTTTGGCATTTTTTCCCATTCCTGAAACTGTCATTTAAGGAATTTGATCAATTTTGCTTTATATGTTGTTTTTTCTCTTACATATTGCAAGATGTCTCACGTTGCATCTGAGTCAGAAGATACTACAGGAAAATCGCTGTCTAGTGCTGGATCTACCAAAGCTAAGTGTATCTGCTGTAAACTTTTGGTAGCTATTCCTCCGGCTGTTGTTTGTATTAATTGTCATGACAAACTTGTTAATGCAGATAATATTTCCTTTAGTAAAGTACCATTGTCTGTTGCAGTTCCTTCAACATCTAAGGTGCAGAATGTTCCTGATAACATAAGAGATTTTGTTTCTGAATCCATCAAGAAGGCTATGTCTGTTATTTCTCCTTCTAGTAAACGTAAAAAATCTTTTAAAACTTCTCTCCCTACAGATGAATTTTTAAATGAACATCATCATTCTGATTCTGATGACTCTTCTGGTTCAGAGGATTCTGTTTCAGAGATTGATGCTGATAAATCTTCATATTTATTTAAAATGGAATTTATTCGTTCTTTACTTAAAGAAGTATTAATTGCTTTAGAAATAGAGGATTCTGGTCCTCTTGATACTAATTCTAAACGTTTAGATAAGGTATTTAAATCTCCTGTGGTTATTCCAGAAGTTTTTCCTGTTCCTAATGCTATTTCTGCAGTAATTTCCAAAGAATGGGATAAATTGGGTAATTCATTTACTCCTTCTAAACGTTTTAAGCAATTATATCCTGTACCGTCTGACAGGTTAGAATTTTGGGACAAAATCCCTAAAGTTGATGGGGCTATTTCTACCCTTGCTAAACGTACTACCATTCCTACGTCAGATGGTACTTCGTTTAAAGATCCTTTAGATAGGAAAATTGAATCCTTTCTAAGAAAAGCTTATCTGTGTTCAGGTAATCTTCTTAGACCTGCTATATCATTGGCTGATGTTGCTGCAGCTTCAACTTTTTGGTTGGAAACTTTAGCGCAACAAGTAACAAATCATGATTCTCATGATATTATTATTCTTCTTCAGCATGCTAATAATTTTATCTGTGATGCCATTTTTGATATTATCAGAGTTGATGTCAGGTTTATGTCTCTAGCTATTTTAGCTAGAAGAGCTTTATGGCTTAAGACTTGGAATGCTGATATGGCTTCTAAATCAACTCTACTTTCCATTTCTTTCCAGGGTAACAAATTATTTGGTTCTCAGTTGGATTCTATTATCTCAACTGTTACTGGTGGGAAAGGAACTTTTTTACCACAGGATAAAAAATCTAAAGGTAAAAACAGGGCTAATAATCGTTTTCGTTCCTTTCGTTTCAACAAAGAACAAAAGCCTGATCCTTCATCCTCAGGAGCAGTTTCAGTTTGGAAACCATCTCCAGTCTGGAATAAATCCAAGCCTGCTAGAAAGGCAAAGCCTGCTTCTAAGTCCACATGAAGGTGCGGCCCTCATTCCAGCTCAGCTGGTAGGGGGCAGGTTACGTTTTTTCAAAGAAATTTGGATCAATTCTGTTCACAATCTTTGGATTCAGAACATTGTTTCAGAAGGGTACAGAATTGGTTTCAAGATGAGACCTCCTGCAAAGAGATTTTTTCTTTCCCGTGTCCCAGTAAATCCAGTGAAAGCTCAAGCATTTCTGAATTGTGTTTCAGATCTAGAGTTGGCTGGAGTAATTATGCCAGTTCCAGTTCCGGAACAGGGGATGGGGTTTTATTCAAATCTCTTCATTGTACCAAAGAAGGAGAATTCCTTCAGACCAGTTCTGGATCTAAAAATATTGAATCGTTATGTAAGGATACCAACGTTCAAGATGGTAACTGTAAGGACTATCTTGCCTTTTGTTCAGCAAAGGAATTATATGTCCACAATAGATTTACAGGATGCATATCTGCATATTCCGATTCATCCAGATCATTATCAGTTCCTGAGATTCTCTTTTCTGGACAAGCATTACCAGTTTGTGGCTCTACCGTTTGGCCTAGCTACAGCTCCAAGAATTTTTTCAAAGGTTCTCGGTGCCCTTCTGTCTGTAATCAGAGAACAGGGTATTGTGGTATTTCCTTATTTGGACGATATCTTGGTACTTGCTCAGTCTTTACATTTAGCAGAATCTCATACGAATCGACTTGTGTTGTTTCTTCAAGATCATGGTTGGAGGATCAATTTACCAAAAAGTTCTTTGATTCCTCAGACAAGGGTAACCTTTCTGGGTTTCCAGATAGATTCAGTGTCCATGACTCTGTCTTTAACAGACAAGAGACGTCTAAAATTGATTGCAGCTTGTCGAAACCTTCAGTCACAATCATTCCCTTCGGTAGCCTTATGCATGGAAATTCTAGGTCTTATGACTGCTGCATCGGACGCGATCCCCTTTGCTCGTTTTCACATGCGACCTCTTCAGCTCTGTATGCTGAATCAATGGTGCAAGGATTACACAAAGATATCTCAATTAATATCTTTAAAACCGATTGTTCGACACTCTCTAACGTGGTGGACAGATCACCATCGTTTAATTCAGGGGGCTTCTTTTGTGCTTCCGACCTGGACTGTAATTTCAACAGATGCAAGTCTCACAGGTTGGGGAGCTGTGTGGGGATCTCTGACGGCACAAGGAGTTTGGGAATCTCAGGAGGTGAGATTACTGATCAATATTTTGGAACTCCGTGCAATTTTCAGAGCTCTTCAGTTTTGGCCTCTTCTGAAGAGAGAATCGTTCATTTGTTTTCAGACAGACAATGTCACATCTGTGGCATACATCAATCATCAAGGAGGGACTCACAGTCCTCTGGCTATGAAAGAAGTATCTCGAATTTTGGTTTGGGCGGAATCCAGCTCCTGTCTAATCTCTGCGGTTCATATCCCAGGTATAGACAATTGGGAAGCGGATTATCTCAGTCGCCAAACGTTGCATCCGGGCGACGTTTGCTTCAACTTTTTGGTTGGAAACTTTAGCGCAACAAGTAACAAATCATGATTCTCATGATATTATTATTCTTCTTCAGCATGCTAATAATTTTATCTGTGATGCCATTTTTGATATTATCAGAGTTGATGTCAGGTTTATGTCTCTAGCTATTTTAGCTAGAAGAGCTTTATGGCTTAAGACTTGGAATGCTGATATGGCTTCTAAATCAACTCTACTTTCCATTTCTTTCCAGGGTAACAAATTATTTGGTTCTCAGTTGGATTCTATTATCTCAACTGTTACTGGTGGGAAAGGAACTTTTTTACCACAGGATAAAAAATCTAAAGGTAAAAACAGGGCTAATAATCGTTTTCGTTCCTTTCGTTTCAACAAAGAACAAAAGCCTGATCCTTCATCCTCAGGAGCAGTTTCAGTTTGGAAACCATCTCCAGTCTGGAATAAATCCAAGCCTGCTAGAAAGGCAAAGCCTGCTTCTAAGTCCACATGAAGGTGCGGCCCTCATTCCAGCTCAGCTGGTAGGGGGCAGGTTACGTTTTTTCAAAGAAATTTGGATCAATTCTGTTCACAATCTTTGGATTCAGAACATTGTTTCAGAAGGGTACAGAATTGGTTTCAAGATGAGACCTCCTGCAAAGAGATTTTTTCTTTCCCGTGTCCCAGTAAATCCAGTGAAAGCTCAAGCATTTCTGAATTGTGTTTCAGATCTAGAGTTGGCTGGAGTAATTATGCCAGTTCCAGTTCCGGAACAGGGGATGGGGTTTTATTCAAATCTCTTCATTGTACCAAAGAAGGAGAATTCCTTCAGACCAGTTCTGGATCTAAAAATATTGAATCGTTATGTAAGGATACCAACGTTCAAGATGGTAACTGTAAGGACTATCTTGCCTTTTGTTCAGCAAAGGAATTATATGTCCACAATAGATTTACAGGATGCATATCTGCATATTCCGATTCATCCAGATCATTATCAGTTCCTGAGATTCTCTTTTCTGGACAAGCATTACCAGTTTGTGGCTCTACCGTTTGGCCTAGCTACAGCTCCAAGAATTTTTTCAAAGGTTCTCGGTGCCCTTCTGTCTGTAATCAGAGAACAGGGTATTGTGGTATTTCCTTATTTGGACGATATCTTGGTACTTGCTCAGTCTTTACATTTAGCAGAATCTCATACGAATCGACTTGTGTTGTTTCTTCAAGATCATGGTTGGAGGATCAATTTACCAAAAAGTTCTTTGATTCCTCAGACAAGGGTAACCTTTCTGGGTTTCCAGATAGATTCAGTGTCCATGACTCTGTCTTTAACAGACAAGAGACGTCTAAAATTGATTGCAGCTTGTCGAAACCTTCAGTCACAATCATTCCCTTCGGTAGCCTTATGCATGGAAATTCTAGGTCTTATGACTGCTGCATCGGACGCGATCCCCTTTGCTCGTTTTCACATGCGACCTCTTCAGCTCTGTATGCTGAATCAATGGTGCAAGGATTACACAAAGATATCTCAATTAATATCTTTAAAACCGATTGTTCGACACTCTCTAACGTGGTGGACAGATCACCATCGTTTAATTCAGGGGGCTTCTTTTGTGCTTCCGACCTGGACTGTAATTTCAACAGATGCAAGTCTCACAGGTTGGGGAGCTGTGTGGGGATCTCTGACGGCACAAGGAGTTTGGGAATCTCAGGAGGTGAGATTACTGATCAATATTTTGGAACTCCGTGCAATTTTCAGAGCTCTTCAGTTTTGGCCTCTTCTGAAGAGAGAATCGTTCATTTGTTTTCAGACAGACAATGTCACATCTGTGGCATACATCAATCATCAAGGAGGGACTCACAGTCCTCTGGCTATGAAAGAAGTATCTCGAATTTTGGTTTGGGCGGAATCCAGCTCCTGTCTAATCTCTGCGGTTCATATCCCAGGTATAGACAATTGGGAAGCGGATTATCTCAGTCGCCAAACGTTGCATCCGGGCGAATGGTCTCTTCACCCAGAGGTATTTCTTCAGATTGTTCAAATGTGGGAACTTCCAGAAATAGATCTGATGGCGTCTCATCTAAACAAGAAACTTCCCAGGTATCTGTCCAGATCCCGGGATCCTCAGGCGGAGGCAGTGGATGCATTATCACTTCCTTGGAAGTATCATCCTGCCTATATCTTTCCGCCTCTAGTTCTTCTTCCAAGAGTAATCTCCAAGATTCTGAAGGAATGCTCGTTTGTTCTGCTGGTAGCTCCGGCATGGCCTCACAGGTTTTGGTATGCGGATCTTGTCCGGATGGCCTCTTGCCAACCGTGGACTCTTCCATTAAGACCAGACCTTCTGTCTCAAGGTCCTTTTTTCCATCAGGATCTGAAATCCTTAAATTTAAAGGTATGGAGATTGAACGCTTGATTCTTGGTCAAAGAGGTTTCTCTGACTCTGTGATTAATACTATGTTACAGGCTCGTAAATCTGTATCTAGAGAGATATATTATAGAGTCTGGAAGACTTATATTTCTTGGTGTCTTTCTCATCATTTTTCTTGGCATTCTTTTAGAATACCGAGAATATTACAGTTTCTTCAGGATGGTTTAGATAAGGGTTTGTCCGCAAGTTCCTTGAAAGGACAAATCTCTGCTCTTTCTGTTCTTTTTCACAGAAAGATTGCTATTCTTCCTGATATTCATTGTTTTGTACAAGCTTTGGTTCGTATAAAGCCTGTCATTAAGTCAATTTCTCCTCCTTGGAGTTTGAATTTGGTTCTGGGGGCTCTTCAAGCTCCTCCATTTGAACCTATGCATTCATTGGACATTAAATTACTTTCTTGGAAAGTTTTGTTCCTTTTGGCCATCTCTTCTGCCAGAAGAGTTTCTGAATTATCTGCTCTTTCTTGTGAGTCTCCTTTTCTGATTTTTCATCAGGATAAGGCGGTGTTGCGAACTTCTTTTGAATTTTTACCTAAAGTTGTGAATTCCAACAACATTAGTAGAGAAATTGTGGTTCCTTCATTATGTCCTAATCCTAAGAATTCTAAGGAGAAATCGTTGCATTCTTTGGATGTTGTTAGAGCTTTGAAATATTATGTTGAAGCTACTAAATCTTTCCGAAAGACTTCTAGTCTATTTGTTATCTTTTCCGGTTCTAGAAAAGGCCAGAAAGCTTCTGCCATTTCTTTGGCATCTTGGTTGAAATCTTTAATTCATCTTGCCTATGTTGAGTCGGGTAAAACTCCGCCTCAGAGGATTACAGCTCATTCTACTAGGTCAGTTTCTACTTCCTGGGCGTTTAGGAATGAAGCTTCGGTTGATCAGATTTGCAAAGCAGCAACTTGGTCCTCTTTGCATACTTTTACTAAATTCTACCATTTTGATGTATTTTCTTCTTCTGAAGCAGTTTTTGGTAGAAAAGTACTTCAGGCAGCGGTTTCAGTTTGAATCTTCTGCTTATGTTTTTCATTAAACTTTATTTTGGGTGTGGATTATTTTCAGCAGGAATTGGCTGTCTTTATTTTATCCCTCCCTCTCTAGTGACTCTTGTGTGGAAAGATCCACATCTTGGGTAATCATTATCCCATACGTCACTAGCTCATGGACTCTTGCTAATTACATGAAAGAAAACATAATTTATGTAGGAACTTACCTGATAAATTCATTTCTTTCATATTAGCAAGAGTCCATGAGGCCCGCCCTTTTTTTGTGGTGGTTATGATTTTGTATAAAGCACAATTATTCCAATTCCTTATTTTATATGCTTTCACACTTTTTTATCACCCCACTTCTTGGCTATTCATTAAACTGAATTGTGGGTGTGGTGAGGGGTGTATTTATAGGCATTTTGAGGTTTGGGAAACTTTGCCCCTCCTGGTAGGAATGTATATCCCATACGTCACTAGCTCATGGACTCTTGCTAATATGAAAGAAATGAATTTATCAGGTAAGTTCCTACATAAATTATGTTTTTTATTCCCTCTGCATCTTGACCATCCTGTGTATCAGGAATAGACAAAATATATTTTTATACCTCAGTTTCCAAAAAAAAAACATTTTTGGGGGAGGAATTACATTTTGGGATCATTATAATGTATTAGTTCCCTGTAAATATATTTGACACTAAAAAAAAATATAAATATATTTCCATTACTTAAAGGACCGCTAAATGCAGTAGAATTGCATCATTAACAAGTGCATAATAAAAAGACAATGCAATAACACCTACTCTAAATTTCAAATAAGCAGTAGATTTTTTTTCTGGCAAATATATTTTCTCATACTTTTTGGCCCCCTGTATCATGTGACAAACATCAGCCAATCACAGACTAGTATATGTATAGGAAGTACAAAGTAACGTTTGCGTCATCACCTGACCACCAAAATACGATGTAGATACAAACTTGCAGATAAAAGTTTGTTTTATTGTGCAGCACAAAAACATAAAGCCCACAGCTTGACTTCCAGAATTTGAAGCTATAATCTCAGTCTCAGGTGGGTTCCCCCCCCCCCCCTCCAGCAGTAGTTTACTGGCTTGACTGGTATTTTTAAGTTTCAGGTGCTAAGTATTGTTATTACCAGTGTAAGAGGAGTAATACACCCATTAACAGACAGATGGCGCTTGTAGCCTGACTATTTAAAGTCTGGGGGGCCTATTTATTATGGTGCGAGCGGACATGATCCGAAATTGCAGATCATGTCCGCTGCACATTGATAAATGCCGACAGCATATGCTCTTGATATTTATCATTGCACCAGCAGTTCTGGTGAACTGCTGGTGCAATGCCACCCCCTGTATATTTGCGGCCGCTAGCAGGGGGTGTCAATCAACCCAATCGTATTCGATCGGGGTGATTTCTGTCCGCAGCCTCAGAGCAGGCGGACAGGTTATGGAGCCGAGGTCTTTAGACCGCTACTTCATAACTTCTAGTCTCGCCGGAAACACGGGGCATCAAGCTCCATACAGAGCTTGATAAATTGACCCCTCTGGACTTAACCATAAGCACACATCCTCTTGAGAAAGCGGCCTGTTGCGGCCGGGAAACACGTTGGGGCAGTGTGCAGGAGCCCTTGGAATTACAGACCACTAGATCCGGTGAGCCGATTCGTGTCAGGTGGTGACGCCACCCGTCGACTTGTGAGATCAATCGAGGAGGATTCAGAGCGGTCTGCTTTTCAAGTGAAGCTCCAAAGAAACCTTTATGTGCATTTTATCTTTTATTGTTTGTGAGTACCCTTATTATGTTTGAATAAATAGATCTGTAAATGATATTACACCATCTGGAGCTTTCTTTGTTTTTTCAGTGGTGCGCTCTACAATCGTGGGAAAATCAGGACTTAGGAACCATGAACGGCAATGAACAAGTGCGGTGGTGCCGAACGAATCATGTCTGTTTCCGGTTTACCTTGACTCTCTATTCATGTTTCCTAAGCCGTGGGCTTTGTGTTTTTATGCTGCACCTTTTCTACAATAAAATGAACTTTTATCTGCAAGTTTGTATCTACATCGTATTTTGGTGGTCAGGTGATGCCACAAACTTTACTTTGTACTTCTTGTCTGTATTAGCGTGGTGACGAGAACGCTGTCTGCTGGGTACCCTTGCTACAGACTAGTGGCAATTATTTCCATGTGCACATTTGCTTAGGAACAATTACACTGAATTTATAAAAAAATCCTCGCTTTACAAGCAAAAAACAAATAATCTATTAAATGACAATGTAATGTAACATTTTCTTCTCTTTATTGTGTTCCCAATGATTAATTTTACCTGCCAAAGTGTATTAACACTAGGCATGTGCATTTGGATAATTTGTAATGATCAAAATGTTGAAGAAGGCGGACACTAGCGGCATTCAACTCTTTTCAGAGATGGAATTCTTCTTGCGAAAGTGCAACACACTAGTTTCTGAGCAAATCCAGATCACAAATGATCCAAATGCACATGCCTAATTAAAGGGATTGCTCACCAAGAAAAACAAACAAGATGTTCAATTCAATTTTTACATATACAAGTCTTAAATAGCCTAAACACTTCTTTTTTGCTATATCTAAATTATTTTTTGAAATCTTAGTTTCTTTAATCCCTTGCCTCTACTCCAGAGGAAAATTTTATATGTATGTTTAGCGCTGCTTAGGTCTGTCAGAGCACTGCGAATGCGCCAGCCCCCTGATGACGTGGATCTGTCTCAGAGATTGTCATCACCGCATAGTTTAGTTTTCTCATTGCTGGTGCACATGAACCATGCACTTGTAAGGAATTTATGGGGTTCATGTTTTAATTAATTTAGAATCTGTGCTAATTTTGGCGTGGCATGTATGGCATCCATATAGAATAGGCAAGAATCACAAGATTTCTGAAAGAATGTGATTAAATAAATTAAGTTTATTTAGCACTTACACAACAGTTGAACAAAAAAGGAGCCTTGTATCAGGTTTGATAAAAAAAACTTTTGTGTAATCCATACTACACAACTTGCTTAGTTTTTATAGGAGTCAGTCCTAAAAGAAAAAAAATAAAGCCTCTAAATAACTATTGATGCAAACCGCCAGTTTTGCCAGTGCACTGATGGATAGGGAGCGCGTTTGATATAAATTACACTGATTGTTCATGGGGTGGGCTGATATAGTGCTGTTGCCCAGCCCTTTTATCAGGGCGTCCCAGGATCGTCACACACAGAAGTTAAGTAAATATAAAAGTAAAAAAAAATAATCATATTACATTATTTATGTTTATTCAGCTACTTCTTTTGTTAATACAATGTTATTGCTGCTAAGTAGCCCTCTCATCTGAGTGAACTGGCCCTTTAACACTGTGATTTTTTTTTTTTTTTTTTTCAAATAGCTCCTTTACCTTTATTTTGACATTTAAAATAGCTGCTTATGCATGTTGAACTGCCATCTTTACTGCAAATTTCAGTATTATAGTATAGGCTTTAGAAGAGCTATGTAAAGAAGATTCAGCACATAAATCAACCACATAGTAGTAAGTTGAGGGAGAGAGCACTCAGTACATTCGAAAGGATGTTCCTGTTGCAAATTTGAATACAAAGAACTCTTATCAGCTGCTTGAATGAGTACATTGTGCCTTGAAATGTCTCTCCACAATAAAAGTAATCTCTTTGCAACTGGCAACATTCGAGTAAGAAAGAGAAAAACCCCAGACTGCAGGTCAAAACTACCATCTATTTCTCTGTAGGTAAGTACAACAGCATATTGTAATTTGTGTTGTTAGTAGTGTATTTGTTGTAACAGTTTTTTTCCCCAAGGTGTTGGATAAACAGATGTATTCCTGTGGATATACATACAGTCACACACACAGTCACACACACAGTCACACACACACACAATCACAGACACACACAGTCACACATACACACACAGTCACACACACATAAATACATGTCACACACACAGTCACACACACACAATCAAAGACACACAGTCACACATACACACACAGACACACACACACACACACAGTCACACACACATACACACTGACACAAATACACACTGACACACACACACAATCACAGACACACACACATACGTACAGTCACACATACACACACAGTCACACATACACACTCACACACACACACACACACACACACACATACATACATACACCCACACAGTCACACACAGTGACACACACACACAATCACATATACACACACATACACACACAGTCACACATACACACACAGTCAAACATACACACAAAATCACAGATACACAGTCACACACACATACACACAGTCATACATACACACACAGTCACAAATACACACACACACAGTCACACATACACACACTTACACCACACATTTAACAGAAGGCTGTAACAACATAGCCATGGACCACAAGAAATTCAGTTATAAACAGATATATTTAAACATGTTTTTGTGCCTTCAGCATAGATTTCTATTGAAGGGACATAAAAACACAAAATTGCAAAAAGAATGTAAGCATTTCCCATTGCCTGCACATAAATATTTGTTAAACCTCTGCAAAGTCAACTATGCTTTTCAACAAAGGTTACTTAAAGAACAATGTACATTTGATAATAGAAGTAAATTGAAAAGTCACCTGAAATTTAATGACCTGTCTGAACCATGGAATTGTTTTGCTTTCATGTATAGTAAATGTATACAGTATTGTCTTTTAAAATTAGCTTTTCTTTTTCCTGTTTAGACTTCTACTCCACTATATTAGAATTCCCATGCAAAACCACTGTTCCACAGCTTGGGTTAGGTTTTACTTCATCTAACGCAATCCTATTCAGTAAATGAGCTGCCCTTTGAATCAGAAAACAATTTAACAGGAGAATCTGGTTAAAAATGAAAAATTGCCAATCACAGACTTATTAAGGTTTTTTTTAATGAACTTTCACAGAGCTTTATAAAAACAAAAATAATGCATGCCAGTTTTTTCATTTAGGGCTATATTACAAGTGGAGCGCTAATTTATTGCGCGCCCGTATATGGTCAAATTCGCCAGTTTTACAGGCGCAAGATAAATAACCAGCTATTACAAGTGGCTGGTTATTGCTACCGCGAGCTGGAGGTAGAAATTAGCCCTTCGAAATGTGCCCCAATTGCCCCCAAAATAAAGTGGTGTGTTTGTTTTATTAAATAAGCAGTTTTAAGGGGTTAAAGTTGGCGGGTGTGGGGTGTTAGAAAAAAAACCCGGCACTGAAAAGTGCATTTACATTGTGGTCTATGGACTGTGTGTTCCCAGTAAATATATGTATATGCTTATGTACATATATATTTATGTGTTAATATCTGTATATACACATATTAACACATAAATATATATGTATATATTCAAATACATATATATTTAAATCTGCTGCCCATCGATGCACTACTTACCCCTGTTCTCTGCACTAGGTGAGACTCCCATTGAAGCCTATAGAAGTGTGCTCTATTGAGCGCATAATGCTTCTATGCAACCTCGCGTTCGCATTGCGGGCCACTTTAAATACCAGTGCACAATTGCGTGTGCTGGTATTACGAGTGGAGCGAAAATATTGCGCTCGTGAAAGCGCAATTTTGCGCTTCACTCATAATCTGGTCCTTATTATTGATGTTTACTGTCTAATGTATTTAAATCTTTTTTTTTATTTTTTTTTAAATTAAAGTGAAAGTCAATCCTAGCGTTTTACAAACGCTAGGATTGACTATTGAAATAAATAAAGGGGACTTTCATTCATGAAGTATAAGATACTTCATGTAGAAAGCTCCTTTATTTGTTTCAATCGCCGTTCTTAGCTGCTACAGCAGCCCACGACTAAAAAACATTTTTTTAGCCAATAGCCGTGTGGTAAATCCGGCTTGGCGCCCATGAGAGCCGGATTTATCGCACGGCTATTGGCTAAGAGGTGAAAACGTCACCTCTTTGCAATAAAATTTTTTAGTCGTGGGCTGCTGTAACAGCTAAAAACGGCGATCGATTGAAACAAATAAAGGAGCTTTCTACATGAAGTATCTTTTACTTCATGAATGAAAGTCCCCTTTATTTATTTCAATAGTCAATCCTAGAGTTTGTAAAATGCTAGGATGGACTTTCACTTTAAGTAATCATATCAATTTATGATGTGTGTAATTTACAAATTCAAATATTTTTCTGTTTCTTTAGCATTAACATTTTGAAATGTCTATCCACATATACATTTTTGGATTTCATATGAGTACAAGGTTTATCATTTAAAAGTGTAATTTGACAAATGTTAAGCAATAATATATTAAAAAATGTGTTTTACTGCACATAAATAAAAATGTAATATAAAAAGCTCAAGGCTTTTGCTGTCCCTTTAACTCATATAAACTAACATAGGCCTTGTTTCCATTGAGATGGTTTTGGAAACTGGTGGTAACATAAAAATCTTAAATAGTCTTTAGTGGCGATAAAAGTTTTTACCACACAATTCCAAACTTTACCACCTTAATGGAAACTAGGCCATAGTTCTCCATTCTGTAGTGAAAGGCACGATAGAATAACATAGGAATTGGTAAAATGCATGTTTATCTGAATATCAGTATCAGTTAAATAGTTGACACCAAACCACAATGAATCTAGGGAACCAAAACTTAAAACGTAACTTTTATTAATAATAATTTTAAAATTAAAAGAAAAATTAAAAACACAAAAAGCTGTGTGAAGATTCACTGTTCTAAAACACTGCATGTTACTTGTACAGACACTAGCCTGCTGGTTGTGATTTTGTATCCACAGATTACATAAATATAAACATTGAGGGCTAGATTACAAGTGAGGTGCAAACAGTTTTGCGCTAGCGATATCGTCTTTTCGCAAGCAGTTTTAATTGCGCTGATATTACAAGTTGAGCAAAATCCTTACCACGATCTCAGAGCTGTGGTTAACTGTTTTCCGAAACAAAAAAGTGTCACAAAACACATCAAAAATACATTACAAAGTACAATTACACTCATAGTAATACCATGTAATAAAAATTATTTAAAAAAATATTGCACAAAAAAGTTATAAGAGCTCAACGAAAAAAAACCCTGCAAAAGTACTTTAACATAGAGATTCATATAGATACATTGCTAAAGATGTATTTGTATGTATATAGATGTATTTACTGTAAATATTTCACATTCCAATGTTCTGCACATAGCAGAATATGTTCTATATACTTTTAAATAGATATTTATATATATATATATATATATATATATATATATATATATGTATATATCTATACCTATATATTATAATCTATGTATATAGGTAGAAATATATATTTGTTTAAAAAAAATCAGATATATGTAGAAATATATATTTATGAAGAAATAGAACATATTTCGTTATGTTAAGAAAATTGGAATATGAAATATTCATATATTCATGTCGGGTTAGCGCAATTTCGAAAAAATGCTATAGTGTTTGCGTGAGAGAGTGAGTGGTTTTTTTTTCCCACTTTTTTTTCTCCATTGACTTTTATGGTGGAATGCAAAAACATGATCTGGATTTTCGACTTTAAGCACAATTTGGGTTACCGCTAGAGCAAAATACGTTTTTTTGAAACTTGTAATATGAGCGCAACCCGACTAGCACAAAAAGCTTAATTCTAGGAAAGTTTTTCACGATTGCGAAAAATAAATATACCAAACCACTTGTAATCTAGCCCTAAATGTTGCTATTTCAAATATATTGCATCAGCAATTGTGAAGTTAACAGGTACAGGGATTCATTACAGAGATTAAAGTAACTCATTTTAAAGGGACAGTCTAGTCCAAAACAAACTTTCATTATTCAGATAGGGCATGTCATTTTAAACAATTTTCAAATTTACACCTATCCCCAATTTTGCATTGTTCTCTTGGTATTCTTAGTTGAAAGGCTAATAATATTCCTAATTATCGCGCGCCCGGATGTGGGCAACTTTGCCCATTTGCGGGCATGTGATAATTAACCAGCCATTACAAGTGGCTGGTTATTGCTACCGCGAGCTCACAGTAGCAATTAGCGCTTATAAAAGTAACCAGAGATCAGATCTATAGTTAATTTAATAAAGGTACCCCCAAATGCCCCCAAAATACAGTCTGGTGTATTTTATTAAAAAAATAAAGAAATCAGCATATTTATTTTTTAACAAAATAACTGCACTAGACTGTATTTTGGGGCTAAAGTTGGTGTGAGTGGGTTGTTAGAAAGAAAAAAAAGGAACTAAAAAGTGCCTTTACATTTTAGTCTATGGGAACTGTGTGTTCCATGTAAATATATATGTAAATGCTTATATACATATATATGTATGTGATATAATATGTGTATATACACATATAAACACATAAATATATATGTACATATACATATACAGTATATTTAAATTTGCTGCGATCACTATGCTAGTTACCCCCTTCGCTGCGTTTAGGTTCTGATGCTGGCATCAGAACAAGGCTCCCATTGGAGCCTATGGAAGTGCGCTCTTGTGATCAACTTGTAATACCAGCGCACATTTGCATGTCCTTGTATTACTCAGTGGAGCGCTAAAATCACTTGCTCGCAATCGTAATTTAGCGCTCCACTTGTAATCTAGCCTGTAATGTTAATATTTATGTAATCTGTGGATACAAAATCCCAACCAGAAGGCTGCTGTCTCTGCAAGTAACCGGCAGCATTATAGAACAGTGAATCCACACCCAGCTTTTTGTGTTTACACCAGTATACAACAATTTCCATATAACTGCACGTAATAGACAGTGATTCAGATAGAGCATACAATTTAAACAACTTTCCAATGTACTTATGTGATCACATTTGCTTCATTCTTCTTGTATCCTTTGCTGAAATAGCACAAATGCAAAACTAAAAGATCGCTAAATACATATAGTGAGGCAATGACAAGAAGCATATATGTTTAGCCACCAATCAGCAGCAAACTCCCAGCCTACCTAGGTATTCTTTTCAACATAGGATATCAAGAGAAAAGAGAAAATTTGATAAAAGGAAAATTGTTTAACAATATATGAATCATGAAAGAAAGAAATTGGATTTTAGTTCCCTTTAAGAAGCCGTTTGCTACTTCTTATGTCCTCTGTAACTTAAATAAGAACACTTTAATTAGAAATACTTAGCAGTCCCCTTTGGCAGTTAAGCTTTAAGTTTTAAAATACAGAATGGCATTAAAGAGTAAATTTACTTCCTCATGTTACACAATCCAAAGTTTTGTGGGTCATTGTAACTGGGTTTGTTAGTTTTTAGAAAGATCCAGAAAGCTTTATTAAGCTGAGCTGGCAGCTTTGGAGCTATTGTTGTACAGACTCACTTGGGCGAGCTTGTCAACCTCTAGTAAAGAAGCAATGATTTCTAACCATTGCGTCACCTAAGAGATGACAAAGTTAAATAACCCAAACTCATTCATTCACAGTGACTGACAGGCCCTGCTTGGCACTGCACAAGCACTGGTGCAATAGCAATTGTTAGCACTGCTGAATACAAATAGTTGTCATCCAAAGAGAGCGTTTCATGCTATAGCAAAAGGACAATTTATTAGGCTAAGAAAAAATTGCACACAAGATAGTGAGAATGACTTTCAAGCTGAAGATCTTGAAAGAAAGGGGTTACAAAAGATCTTTGATCACAAATACAAAAATAAAATAAAAATGAAATCAGTAAAGAGAGAGAGTCTATTAGCCTCAAGGATTAGACAGGGTGAAGAAAAGTCAGGGGGGGGGTTACGTTTGTAACAACATAAAGCAATCAATAGGAGACTGTGTGTAATATAGTTCGCAAACACTTTTCTTTATTAGCAGAGCAGGAGCGTCTGGCTAAAACAGTAAAATCAGGCTGTAAATTTGCTTTTAAAAAGGCAAGAACACTCAATAACAGTGTGTCTCCCACTAAATTACCCACACAAATGGTATCAACAGTTCAGGATTACAAAGGGAGTATTTCGATGTCACAATCTAACCTGTAAGGCTTGTTAATCTCTGGAAAGAATGGAAGGTTTTACAAGTGAAATAACTCAAGAGAACTTTGAGTATAGGGGATGTTTTAATTGCAGATCTAGACACTGTATGTAGTTTATTTATTAACATGTACACAATGTAAGATCCAGTATGTAGGAATGACCTCATGAGAAGTTCACATAAGAATAAGAGAACATTTGACCAATATAAATACAGGTGGCCCTCGTTTTACAACGGTTCAATTTACACCGTTTCAGAATAACAACCTTTTTTTTCAGACATGTGACTGCTATTGAAAAGCATTGAGAAGCAGTGCATTTATTAAAATAGCCAGTAGGTGGAGCTGTCCGCTGGTTTTACAGCAAAGCCAAGCAAGCTGAAATTAATCAGTTTAACCAGACCTGAGCTATCGAGCAGATTTCAAAGGAACAAGATCTTCCTGTCTATAAATCAGTCCAGATTGGAATGCATAGAAAGAACTGTTTGTAGAAAAATGCAAGTGAAGTCTGTGTTGTGTGATTATTTTATTAGGTTTATAATGCTGTTTAGCAAATGTTTTTGTTCATTTAACTTAGTTTAATTATAAATTCTGTGTTGTGTGATTGTTTTATTAGGTCTATAATGCTGTTTAGCATTTAAAGTCTTCATTTCAAAGCTTTAAAAATAATGTATTAGGTGTTACTTATGACAATTTTGAGAGGGGCCTAGAACCTATCTCCCTCACTTCCCATTGACTTACATTATAAATTGGGTTTCAATTTACAACAGTTTCGATTTACAACCATTCCTTCTGGAACCTAACTCCGGCGTAAACTGAGGGCTACCTGTACAGGGCCTTTAATGACCCCTTTAATTCAACATTTCAGTCAAAAAAATAATAAAATATCAGATACTCTAAAATGGACTGTAATACAAAGAGTTAAGAGGTGAGGATAGGGAATATTTCTTAGCCAAACAAGAATTATTTTGGATTTTTAGATTACAAACAAGGGTACCAAAAGGTCTAAATTCAGAATATGATCTAATTAACCTCTGGCAATAATTTCAGTATTTTACTATTTAAATAAGTTATTTGTGTGAGAAAGCTAGAATTTTACCTAACATCACTTTCAAGAGGAAGCGAGTAAGTGAAGCTAATATGGTAGCAAATTAATCTCATTTTAAAAAACAAGAGATTAGATTTTAGGAAGTTAAATGAAATAATGGAAGTAATGTAATTCCTGAATTAGCTAATTTTGTTTATGAGAAGAGTTAGTAAACCAACTTAATAACATTTTTCAATAGACAGAGTTGGATAATTGTTGATTGTTATACATTCGGGAAGCACCAGAACAGCCAATTATGTTGTTTTCAGTATCTTAAATGGAGCACCTGTAATGCTGGGGTCATACTAAGATTACAGCTATTTGGCTGAAACATGTCAGCTGACCCATGGGCTTTCTGGTACATGATATTTTTCTGAGTCCGTGTAATTTGCAAGTATGTTTTGCAAGTTTGCTTCCATTTTAAGTAACAATAAAAGTGAAGTTTTATTGAAGATAACAAGCTCCCTGCTGTCTCTGTGGTTGAATAGAGGATTATTTAAAAAATTCTTACTATGTCTCTAGAATGCCCCAGAACACCAACAACCAGTTTCCAGAGACACTTTTCTATCTAACAAGACAACTTAACCATAACAAATCAGATTGTTTGAGCGTGTTTTTCCACATTCTATCAGTTTTCTTTCGCGAGATATCGTGTTTTGGGCACTTCACACAACTATAGATGTTTATGTCTGGAACAGCCACTAACAACAGTGGAAGAGACAAGTGAAACAATGGTCAATGAGTTGACTTGAAGTCATTGACTAACTACATTTTAGATTCTGAACTTGGGCACTTGACTAACCTAATCAAAGCAGCTTTGCTTCTAAAAGGATAAAAAACTCAATATTTCCAGCATTGTATGGGATTTTACTCAAGAAACACAAACTTAAAACCCTGAAGCAGGTATATCACAGACTGTCCAAATATGTTTTTACAAAGATTTTCAATGACCTCATGAAAGCAAAAGTTATGTGGCTAAAGCCAAAGTAATACATGGCAGATAATAAATTCAAAAGTGATGATGGCGACATTACATGCTTGGATGCAATTTTTTCACTTAACTAAAATAACTTTCACCTAGATTACGTGTTTTGTGCTAAACAGGGTGCGAAAATAACGACAAAAAATGTGCGTTATTGCACTCGCCATAGCACTGCCATTATGAGTTACTGAAAAGCCTCCTTGTGCTGTGTGGTATGGTGCGTTAAGCTCCATACTGCACAAAAGCCAAGGCCTGACTTGACGTGCTCATGCAAGCTTTCCCCAATAGACATCAATGGGGAAAAATTGTTAGAAAAAAAACTAACACCTGTGATCGCGGAATAGAGATCGCCGTAACGCAACCCCATTGATGTTTATGGGGAAAAGAAAGTTACATTTAAACCTAACACCCTAACATAAACCCCAAGTCCCCGACATCGCCAACACTAAATATAATTATTAACCCCTATTCCGCTGCTCCCCGGCATCACCGACACTAATAAAAGTTATTAACCCCTAATCCGCCACAGTCAACATCGCTGACACCTAAATAAACCTATTAACCCCTAAACTGCCTCCCTCCACATCGCAAAACACTATAATAAAGTATTAACCCCTAAACCTCCAGCCTCCCACATTGTAACTACTAAACTAAACCTACTAACCCTTAAACCGCCAGGCCCCTCACATCGCAAAACACTAAATTAAACTATTAACCCCTAAACCTAACACCCCCTAACTTTAAATTAAATTTACAATATTACTATCTTAAAATAAATAAAAACTTACCTGTGAAATAAAAAAAAACTAAGTTTAAACTATAAAGGAACCTAACATAACTATTCTAATGAAATAAAAAAACTACCAATTAAAAAATCTAAATTACAAATTTAAAAAACCTAACACTACAAAAAAATAAAAAAAATCTAAAATTGCAAAAAATAATAAACACTAAATTATAAAAAATATAAAAATTCTAAGATTACAAAAAATAGTAAACAAAATGATCAAAAATAAAAAATACACCTAATCTAATAGCCCTATAAAAATAAAAAAGCTCCCACAAAATAAAAACACCCCGTAACCTACAATAAACTACAAATAGCCCTCAAAAGGGCCTTTTGTAGGGCATTGCCCTGACTTAAACAGCTATTTTACCTTAAAAAATTACTAAGTCCCCCCTAAAAGTAAACCCCCCACCCAACCAACCCCGCAAAATAAAAAAAATCCACCTAAACACCCCCCCCCAAAAAAAAATAACACTAACTGAAATCCTATTGGCTGACTTGAACAGCCAATAGGATTTAAGAAGCTCTCATCCTATTGGCTGATTTGAATTTGAAGAATCAAATCAGCCAATAGGAATGCAAGGTACGCCATTTTGAAACGGGTACCTTGCATTCAACTTCAGTGTACGGCGGTGACCGTATGAAGAGGACGCTCCATGCAGGATGTCATCACCCTCCAGGATAGCTCCGCTCCACGCCACCGGGATGAAGATAGAAGACATCCCCGATATGGATGAAGGTATCGCCGCCTGGATGAAGACTTCTCACCGCCTTGATGAAGATGGATGTCCGGACTTCAGACTTCAGAAACCTTGAGCAGATTTTCGGGAGGTAGTGTTAGGTTTTTTTTAAAAACATTTTTGGTGTTTTTTTTTTTAGATTAGGGCTTTGGGCACTTGTAAAAGAGCTGAATGCCCTTTTAAGGGCAGTAAAGGAGCTGAATGCCCTAGGATTTTTTAGAGTTAGGTTTTTTTTAATTCGGGGGGTTGGTTGGGTGGGGGGGGGTTACTTTTATGGTAGAAACGGGTACCTTGCATTCAACTTCAGTATACGGCGGTGACCTATGAAGAGGACGCTCCATGCAGAATGAAGATGGATGTCCGGACTTCAGAAACCATGAGCAGATTTTCTGGAGTTAGTGTAAGGTTTTTTTAAAAACATTTTGGGTGGCTTTTTTTTAGATTAGGGCTTTGGGCACTTGTAAAAGAGCTGAATGCCCTTTTAAGGGCAGTAAAAGAGCTGAATGCACTAGGATTTTTTAGAGTTAGTTCTTTTTAAATTTGGGGGGTTGGTTGGGTGGGGGGGGGGTTACTTTTAGGGCAGGACTTTTTTAAGGTAAAAGCTGTTTAACTTAAGGCAATGCCCTATAAAAAAGGCTCTTTTAAGGACTATTGGTAGTTTACTGTAGGTTAGGGGGTGTTATTTTTGATAATTTCGTTTCTTATTTTTGTAATCTTAGAGTTTTTTATTTTTCGTAATTTAGTGTTTATTATTTTTTGTAATTTTAGATTTTTTTTAATTTTTCGTAGTGTTAGGTTTTTTTTAAATTTGTAATTTAGATTTTTTAATTGGTAGTTTTTTTATTTTATTAAAATAGTTATGTTAGGTTAATTTATAGTTTAAACTTAGTTTTTTTATATCACAGGTACATTTTTGTTTATTTTAAGATAGTTATATTGTAATTTTAATTTAAAGTTAGGGGGGTTTCAGGTTTAGGGGTTAATAGTTTAATTTAGTGTTTTGCAATGTGGGGGGTGGTGGTTTAGTGGTTAATAGGTTTAGTTTAGTAGTTACGATGTGGGGGGCTGGAGGTTTAAGGGTTAATACTTTATTATAGTGGTGGCGATATGGGGGTCGGTGGTTTGTGAAACATTTTTGTTTCGCAAATTCCATAACTACTGCTCTCAGATGACGGAATGGATCCTGTCGGTTTAGTCTGTAACGCAAGCATTTTAGCCAGACCGCACAATCTGTAAAATGAGCGCAATGAAAATCCTGCATTCAAAAATAATTTTTTTGAGTGTGGAATGGACGTTGCGTTACAGGCTAAAATGCTTGCGGTATAGCTATACCGCCGCGACTCGTAATATGCGTTCCCAGCCATTCCACGAGCAATGGCAGATTTTTCAGCAGTATAGTCGTACCGCAAAACTCGTAATCTAGCCGATTATTGCATTTCATTGCATAGTTTGAAAGTGCCAAATTTACTGTTTTCTGTGGGTATTGTACTCTGTCTAAGTCTCTAGTTTGGTATGTGTCTGTAATCTGTGAAATAAATTATGTATTTACTTTGTTGATATCTTGTCTTTTAGCTATGTGGTGTTCAAAATTTGTCAATACTTGTGATAATTCCTAAATTTATAAGTTCACTAATTGTATAACCTCAGCCTCCTCCAAATTATATTGTCTGTTTATTTTAACTTATCTCACCCTGAATCAAACTTTCGCAATTGGCCTTTGACTGTCTTTGATCATGTCATTAACTCATTTATTGTAATCAGCTAAATGCTCTGTCCTATATATTTAACACTTCTATGGGGTAGCATTGCTGGGGTTAGCATTGCAGGCTTAGATAGCATTATTGTAACATCATCTGTTCACGTCGCTTAAGTGAACATTTATAAGTGAGACACTAAGAATTAGGCAAAATAATTATACACGAATTACAACAAGGATTGGACAAGGGACAAGGCGAGTTTTGTTGTAATACTGTGTTTTATCCACAGATTGCCTTTTTTTTTATAAAAATGCTCAATATCTTCATATTCCTTTTTAATACCTTTTGCCTCTATAACAAACTACTTTATTCAATTACTCCTTCCCCCTCACCACCTGCACTGTTCATTAGCCCATCTCTCTTAACCTCACCTTACTTTTGTATTCATGAACTTCACATATTCCTAAAGCCTCGCTCTCCCCTTTGCACCTCATCCCAAAAACAGTCTCATTACTGCAAATCTGCATCTCATCTCATGTCACTGCCCCTCTTGTTCATACTAGCCGCTGGTGACATCTTGCCTAATCCTGGTCCCCCACAACTTCCTAGCCTTACACACCCATGTATGTCTTTCAATAGACTTTCAAAAACAAAATTATTGTAACTTTAATCTCATTCCTCTTGCATCTGAAGCCACCACCCCTTCACTTGTGCACTCTGGAACTCTCGCTCTGTTTGCAACAAGCTCACTTCTATCTATGACCTCTTTATCTCCCACTCTCTTAACCTTCTAGCTCTCACAGTAACCTGTCCCTCTCCTTCAGACACAGCTTCCTCTGCTGTACTGTCACATGGGGGTCTCCACTTCAGCCACACTCCAAGGTCTGATAATAGACAAGGAGGTGGTGTCGGTATTTTACTTTCCTATCATTGCACCTTTTAACAAATACAGCCCTTCTCTTTCCTCATATTTTCTTCATTCGAAAAACACTCCTGATTAGTGATGTTGCGAATAGTTCGCCGGTGAATAGTTCCCGGCGAACATACGGCTAGATTTAGAGTTTTGTCGGTAAGGACCCGCGTAGCTAACGCTGGCTTTTTTCTGGCCGCACCATAAAAATAACTCTGGTATTGAGAGTCCACAGAAAGGCTGCGTTAGGCTCCAAAAAAGGAGCGTAGAGCATATTTAGCGCAACTGCAACTCTCGATACCAGAGTTGCTTACGGACGCGGCCAGCCTCAAAAACGTGCTCGTGCACAATTCCCCCATAGGAAACAATGGGGCTGTTTGAGCTGAAAAAAAACCTAACACCTGCAAAAAAGCCGCGTTCAGCTCCTAACGCAGCACCATTGTTTCCTATGGGGAAACACTTCCTACGTCTGCACCTAACACTCTAACATGTACCCCGAGTCTAAACACCCCTAACCTTACACTTATTAACCCCTAATCTGCTGACCCCGCTATCGCTGACCCCTGCATATTATTATTAACCCCTAATCTGCCGCTCCGTAAACCGCCGCTACTTACATTATCCCTATATACCCCTAATCTGCTGCCCCTAACACTGCCGACCCCTATATTATATTTAACACTGCCACCCGTGACTACTAGGCTTTTGAGACACCTGGAAACTGTGGAACTTTACTTTCATTCTATGTTATACTTTGTCCATAAGGCACAACGGACTCTGTTCCTACCCCAGTGACTTTTACATACTGACTTTTTTTGGTTCCTCACTAATACACAATTTATTTGGACCGAGAATTTCCCCACGACTGGGTGCTTTGTTTACACGGTTTTTAGCACCAGGGGATTATTTGATTCTGAACACAGTTTTCTTTTTTTGATGATTTATATTTATTAACCCCTAATCTGCCCCCCACAACGTCGCATCCACCTGCCTACACTTATTAACCCCTAATCTGCCGAGCGGACCGCACGGCTATTATAATAAAGGTATTAACCCCTAATCCGCCTCACTAACCCTATAATAAATAGTATTAACCCCTAATCTACCCTCCCTAACATCGCCGACACCTAACTTCAATTATTAACCCCTAATCTGCCGACTGGAGCTCACCGCTATTCTAATAAATGTATTAACCCCTAAAGCTAAGTCTAACCCTAGCACTAACACCCCCCTAAGTTAAATATAATTTAAATCTAACGAAATTAATTAACTCTTATTAAATAAATTATTCCTATTTAAAGCTAAATACTTACCTTTAAAATAAATCCTAATATAGCTGCAATATAAATTATAATTATATTATAGCTATTTTAGGATTAATATTTATTTTACAGGTAACTTTATATTTATTTTAACCAGGTACAATAGCTATTAAATAGTTAAGAACTATTTAATAGCTAAAATAGTTAAAATAATTACAAAATTACCTGTAAAATAAATCCTAACCTAAGTTACAATTAAACCTAACACTATACTATCATTAAATTAATTAAATAAAATACCTACAATTACCTACAATTAAACCTAACACTACACTATCAATACATTAATTAAATACAATATCTACAAATAACTACAATGAAATAAACTAACTAAAGTACAAAAAATAAAAAAGAACTAAGTTACAAAAAATAAAAAAATATTTACAAACATAAGAAAAATATTACAACAATTTTAAACTAATTACACCTACTCTAAGCCCCCTAATAAAATAACAAAGCCCCCCAAAATGAAAAAATGCCCTACCCTATTCTAAATTACTAAAGTTCAAAGCTCTTTTACCTTACCAGCCCTGAACAGGGCCCTTTGCGGGGCATGCCCCAAGAAGTTCAGCTCTTTTGCCTGTAAAAAAAAACATACAATACCCCCCCCCCAACATTACAACCCACCACCCACATACCCCTAATCTAACCCAAACCCCCCTTAAATAAACCTAACACTAAGCCCCTGAAGATCATCCTACCTTGTCTTCACCATACCAGGTTCACCGATCGGTCCTGGCTCCAAAATCTTCATCCAACCCAAGCGGGGGCTGGCGATCCATCATCCAGTGGCTGAAGAGGTCCAGAAGAGGCTCCAAAGTCTTCATCCTATCCGGGAAGAAGAGTAGATCCGGACCGGCAACCATCATCTTCCAAGCGGCATCTTCTATCTTCATCCGATGAGGACCGGCTCCATCCTGAAGACCTCCACCGCGGACCCATCTTCATCCAGCGACGTCCAACTGAAGAATGACGGTTCCTTTAAGGGACGTCATCCAAGATGGCGTCCCTTGAATTCCGATTGGCTGATAGTATTCTATCAGCCAATCGGAATTAAGGTAGGAATATTCTGATTGGCTGATGGAATCAGCCAATCAGAATCAACATCAATCTGATTGGCTGATTGGATCAGCCAATCGGATTGAACTTGATTCTGATTGGCTGATTCCATCAGCCAATCAGAATATTCCTACCTTAATTCCGATTGGCTGATAGAATCCTATCAGCCAATCGGAATTTGAGGGACGCCATCTTGGATGACGTCATTTAAAGGAACCGTCATTCGTCGTTCAGTCGTTGGCCAGGATGGATGTTCCCGCATCGGAGGTCTTCAGGATCCTGCTGCTCTGCTCCGGATGGATGACGATAGAAGATCCCGATTGGATGAAGACTTCAATCGGATGGAAGACCTCTTCTGCCCCGCTTGGATGAAGACTTCTACTGGATGGAGGACCTCTTCTTGCTCTGCTTGGATGAAGAATTTGGCTCGGCTGGGTGAAGACGACTCAAGGTAGGGAGATCTTCAGGGGCTTAGTGTTAGGTTTATTTAAGGGGGTTTGGGTTAGATTAGGGGTATGTGGGTGGTGGGTTGTAATTTTGGGGGGGGGTATTGTATGTTTTTTTTTACAGGCAAAAGAGCTAAACTTCTTGGGGCATGCCCCGCAAAGGGCCCTTTAATTGTAGGTAATTGTAGGTATTTTATTTAATTAATTTATTGATAGTGTAGTGTTAGGTTTAATTGTAACTTAGGTTAGGATTTATTTTACAGGTAATTTTGTAATTATTTTAACTATTTTAGCTATTAAATAGTTCTTAACTATTTAATAGCTATTGTACCTAGTTAAAATAAATACAAAGTTACCTGTAAAATAAATATTAATCCTAAAATTGCTATAATATAAATATAATTTATATTGTAGCTATATTAGGGTTTATTTTACAGGTAAGTATTTAGCTTTAAATAGGAATAATTTATTTAATAAGAGTTAATTAATTTCATTAGATTAAAATTATATTTAATTTAGGGGGGTGTCAGTGTTAGGGTTAGACTTAGCTTTAGTGGTTAATACATTTATTAGAATAGTGGTGAGCTCCAGTCGGCAGATTAGGGGTTAATAAATTAAGTTAGGTGTCGGCGATGTTAGGGAGGGCAGATTAGGGGTTAATACTATTTATTATAGGGTTAGTGAGGCGGATTAGGGGTTAATAACTTTATTATAGTAGCGCTCAGGTCCGCTCGGCAGATTAGGGGTTAATAAGTGTAGGCAGGTGGAGGCGACGTTGAGGGGGGCAGATTAGGGGTTAATAAATATAATATAGGGGTCGGCGGTGTTAGGGGCAGCAGATTAGGGGTACATAGCTATAATGTAGGTGGCGGCTCTTTGCGGTCGGCAGATTAGGGGTTAATTATTGTAGGTAGCTGGCTGCGACGTTGTGGGGGGCAGGTTAGGGGTTAATAAATATAATATAGGGGTCAGCGATGTTAGGGCAGCAGATTAGGGGTACATAAGGATAACGTAGGTGGCGGTCGGCAGATTAGGGGTTAAAAAAATTAAATCGAGTGGCGGCGATGTGGGGGGCCTCGGTTTAGGGGTACATAGGTAGTTTATGGGTGTTAGTGTACTTTAGAGTACAGTAGTTAAGAGCTTTATGAACTGGCGTTAGCCCAGAAAGCTCTTAACTACTGACTTTTTTTTGCGGCTGGAGTTTTGTCGTTAGATTTCTAACGCTCACTTCAGACACGACTCTAAATACCGGAGTTAGAAAGATCCCATTGAAAAGATAGGATACGCAAATGACGTAAGGGGATCTGCGGTATGGAAAAGTCGCGGCTGAAAAGTGAGCGTTAGACCCTTTTTTGAGTGACTCCAAATACCGGAGGTAGCCTAAAACCAGCGTTAGGACCCTCTAACGCTGGTTTTCACGGCTACCGCCAAACTCCAAATCTAGGCCATAGCTTGTTCGCGTTCGCCGCGGCGGGCGAACATATACGATGTTCGATCCGCCCCTTATTCGTCATCATTGAGTAAACTTTGACCCTGTATCTCACAGTCTGCAGACACATTTCAGCCAATCAGCAGCAGACACTCCCTCCCAGACCCTCCCAGCTCCTGGACAGCAGGCATTTTAGATTCATTCTGATCCTGCATTCTTAGTGAGAGAAGGGATAGTGTAGCTGCTGCTGATTTTATAGGGAAATTGATAGCTAGGCTAGTGTATTCAGTGTCCACTACAGTCCTGAAGGACTCATCTTATCTCTGCTGTAAGGACAGCACCCCAAAAAGCCCTTTTTAGGGCTAGAACATGTCTTTTTTTTTTTTTGCCTGTGTAATTTTGACTGTGAAACATCAGTCTGCTAGTGTAATCTAATTGCAGTTGCCTGCCTGCAGTGCCACCACTCATATCTGTTGTAACAGTAGTGTAAATTTAAAAAAAAAAAACTTTTTTGACTGTGAAACATCAGTCTGCTAGTGTAATCTAATTGCAGTTGCCTGCCTGCCGCGAGTGTGCCAGGCCCACTTGCCCACAGTGCCACCACTCATATCTGTTGTAACAGTAGTGTAAATTTTTTAAAAAAAAAACTTTTTTGACTGTGAAACATCGGTCTGCTAGTGTAATCTAATTGCAGTTGCCTGTCTGCCTGCCAGCGTGTGTGCCAGGCCCACTTGCCCACAGTGCCACCACTCATATCTGTTGTAACAGTAGTGTAAATTTAAAAAAAAAACTTTTTTGACTGTGAAACATCAGTCTGCTAGTGTAATCTAATTGCAGTTGCCTGCCTGCCAGCGTGTGTCCCAGGCCCACTTGCCAACTAGTGCCACCACTCATATCTATTGTAACAGTAGTGTAAATTTAAAAAAAATACTTTTTTGACTGTTAAACATCAGTCTGCTAGTGTAATCTAATTGCAGTTGCCTGCCTGCCTGCCAGCGTGTGTGCCAGGCCCACTTGCCCACAGTGCCACCACTCATATCTGTTGTAACAGTAGTGTAAATTTAAAAAAAAAAACTTTTTTGACTGTGAAACATCAGTTTGCTAGTGTAATCTAATTACAGTTGCCTGCCTGCCAGCGTGTGTGCCAGGCCCACTTGCCCACAGTGCCACCACTCATATCTGTTGTAACATAAACACATATAAATGTGTTAGTTATGCAAAACTGGGAAATGGGTAATAAAGGGATTATCTATCTTTTAAAGCAATAAAAATTCTGGTGTAGACTGTACCTTTAAACGTGGAGTTTGGTCTGTCACTGTGAAGCGGGCGTAACCCTTACACTACCTGATCGATATAACATCATACCTGATATTTTAAAGCATGTTATTCCAAACAATTTAGGAATGTTAGGTGATTTATGCCCTTTATGGCTTAAAACCAGACTCTGCATCAACTATGTAATTTTCAATGGGAGTTTTGCCATGGATCCCCCTCCGGCATGCCACAGTCCAGGTGTTAGTCCCCTTGAAACAACTTTTCCATCACTATTGTGGCCAGAAAGAGTCCCTGTTGGTTTTAAAGTTCGCCTGCCTATTGAAGTCAATGGCGGTTCGCCCGGTTTGCCCGTTCGCGAACAGTTGCGGAAGTTCGAGTCCGCCGTTCGCAAACCAAAATTTTTAGGTTCGCGACATCACTACTCATGATTTGCTTATTCTCTCCCCTCTCTATACGCGTTGCCGTCATATTCTGCCCCCCTGGCTCCTCAACTCAATTTTTAGATCACTTTGCTGCCTGGCTACCTTTTTTCCTTTCCTCAGACACCCCTGCCCTCATTCTTAGTGACTTCAACCTCCCTGTTGACAATCCCACTGCCTCCTCTGCAAAACAACTTCTACAACTCACTTCCTCTTTCGGCCTTTCACAATGGACTGACTTTCCCACTCACGAAGATGGTCACTCCCTTGATCTAATTTTCTATGAACTAAATCCCAGATTGGCTCCTCCAAATAAGGCAAATAGTGAGTGGAGTTTGGTTATTGAAAAATAATTGCAAAAAAAGATGTTAATTTGTTTTTAAAACGTTAGGCATTGGTTGATTTGTTATTCTATAGCAACACAACAGAAATGTATTGTAATTACAAGGTATTTACTATGTGTTACATACAATAAACCTTACAGATAAATGAATACATTATCAGTAATTGTCTAGGCGCCACAGTACAGAATCACATTGAGATTTATACATCCTTACTTCTATATATGCTAATGCTACAGTTTTATTGCATTTTTGGTAAACCTGTGTTAAAACTTAACCTATCATCTTTCATTAAAGGGACATTAAACACTAAATACATTTTATAGCCATAGTATTATGGTTATTCCCTGCCTAACTCTAGTCATGGGTGCAGCTATGTTGAAATTTACCATTCAATACATTTCAGTGCTGATGTGTTTGCACATGTGAAGCAACTCTCCTTCAAGTAACCTGAGTTCCAAAAATGGCAGCACCTATGATTAGAGGGAGGTATATGAAATATATTTAGTGTTTAGAGTCCCTTTAACACTTGGAATTACATTTCCTATCTCTTGCCTGTTTACAAGACTTCTCCAAACTGGCTCCATTCTTATGGTACTCTTATGAAATCTTAAAGCGCTCCCTAAAGACTCTACTATTCAGGGATGCATACAACCTACACTATCCTTTCCTAACTCCATTGCTATCCCCTTGACCCCTTAGCATGTAAGCCTATGAGTCCAGCTGTTTGTAGATCACCTTCATAAGAGCCGACTACAACAGTAAATGTTATCTTGTATACCGCTTATGTTTATATCGCTGCAGAATCTGTTGGCGCTCTACAAATACCTGATAAAAATAATAATAATTTTAACTTTTTTTTTTTCATTGTAACAACTGATTTATAAAATGGTTTATTGTGAACTGAGAATACACACAAACATTACAAAATTACAATACAAACTATTAGAATTACTACAAAACAGTGTGGGCAGTTAATAGGCAGACCACCTATTTATTAGCAACAACACTAATCTGTAACAAGCTACTCCCTAGCTAATAATCTGCAACGGAGAATCTATATAAGAATATTGGTGCATACCCTTTTAAATGTGTAAACTAACATATGGAGAAAGAGCTAGATACATTAATCTATGTATCACAATAAGACAGGAACTGCAGCACTCTTTTTAAAGTGTAATTTTATACAATGATCAGATTAGATACAATGTACACTTCATGTGTGATATAATTGATGCAACATTCGAGATTAGTATCAGGCTCTCCTTATAAACATACAATGTGCAATATTTTCAATATGCATCAAATTTAGAATAGAGAACTCTAAATATAAGAGTCTGTTCCAACCAAGTGACCGGTCACTGTTATTAAAATCACCAAATACTAAGAGTGTATAAATGCTGTACATAACAGCTAGTATATTATATGACGCAAATGTGATCAGCTATACCCCATCTGTTACCTGGACCCCCCAGTACAAACCAAAGGGGTATAACCAGGACAGATATATACGGGGATCTAAGCTTTAAATCACAAAATGATAGCGTATAGTGAAGAAGATTACATGAGCTCACATAAAGGACATCAATACGGTACAGACATATGTATATGGGAGATGAAGCCTAGTACACTGCCCCCCTAGTCATATATGCTAGCTGTTATGTACAGCTTTTATACACTCTCATTATTTGGTGATTTTAATAACGATGACCGGTCACATGGTTGGAACAGACTCTTATATTTAGAGTTCTCTATTATAAGGAGAACCTGATACCAATCTCAAATGTTGCATCAATTATATCACACATGAAGTGTACATTGTATCTAATCTGATCATTGTATAAAATTACACTTTAAAAAGAGTGCTGTAGTCCCTGTCTAATTGTGATACATAGATTAATATATCTAGCTAGTTAGAATTACTACTAAAGTTTTGGAATGTTTTGAATTCTAAAGCCAAACCAATACATTCAGCAGGGAAAATCCGACTGATTGGAATGGAAGCCATAATAAGTAAAAAAATAAATAAAATAAATGCCATTCAATGATAAATTAGGGCATTTAAAGAGAGATAGAAGTGCAAAAAAAAAAAAATGGTCTGATATGCTACAGCATTTAATATTCCACTGATGTTTACATATAACTATGTGTTTAGCCCCTGCAAAGAGATTAAACACATAGTTAAAGTCAGAGTAGCAATTCACTACTTGGAGATTTCTGAACACATCTGTTAAGCTAATGACAAGAGACAAATATGTGTAGGTACAAATCATCAGCTAACTCCTAGAAGTGCATTGCTGCTGCTGAGGATACGTAAATATTCTTTTCAACAAAGGACATCAAGAGACCAAATTAAATTGAATAAAATAAGTAAATATAAAAGTGTCTTACATCATCTGTCTGATCATGAAAGTTTAATTTTGACTTTAATGTCTCTTTAATTTGTGCATTGGAATGTTGTTATAGAGGTTTGAATTTGATATCCGTGGGTATATTACATTAGTCAGTATGTTGAAGAACATTATAATTCTTCACAAAAGCAAACGGCTGATCTACTTTAATGGTAGATTCTGTAGAAAAATAAAGTATTGAATAGAATTTCTAAAATATTAGAATACACCCCATTGATCTTTACAGAAAGTGTTTAACTAACCAGTAGATGGCTTCACAGAATGAGCACACCTGTTCTTTCACTGACATTAAGAAAAAGTAATTTGTCTATCAAATAAAAACTTTTACCCTCAGCATTGTAAAAGTTCTAATTGTGAAATCAGACCTAAGGTGTCACCTAGGTGGAGATGTCTATTTATATATGGATATATATACTTAATTAGGAGGGTGTGTGTTATGGAATATAAAACAGATTACAATTACAAAAGGAAATGCTTTCTTAGATTAGCTGGCATTTTTATAATTCTCTGAAGCTATTGTTTACTGTTAAGGAGGACGACAGGATACTCTAATGGATAACAATAACGAGAAAACAGAAAACAATAACCTGATCAATCCAGGGGAGGACAATGAAATGGTGAGTTTTATTAAAGTTCTTTGTACAAAATCTGTTTGTTTTGTTTTTTTAGCACCTTAACAGCTGGGATATTTTGCACATCAAACACCAAAGTTTTACTTTGACATAATGTACTTGATAGTCTCCCTTCACTACAACCTGGGTAAATAAAGATATTTAGGTTAGACCAGATGCATGTGTATATGTGTATGCTTTTTGGGACAGTTAACACCTTGAGATTTGTATATAAATGTTTATGTATAATTAAACAACTTTGCAATATATTTTCATGATTTATTTTGCCCCCGTTCATTTCATTTAGTTTTGAAAATTGAGCAATTTCTAATACTCAGAGCTTGAAATGCACCCTGCTGACTTCTCAAGGCCAATTCTGCTAGATATCTGTCCCTAATTGGCTTTGTTAGATGACAACTGCAAATAAATGCATTTTATACTAACCAGGTTGTCTATGAACTAAAGCCCAGATTGGCTCCTCCAAACAAGGTTTGTGGAGTTTGGTTATTGAAAATAATTGCAAAAAAAGATGTTAGTGTGTTTTTAAAACGTTAGGCATTGGTTGATTTGTTATTCTATAGCAACACAACAGAAATGTATTGTAATTACAAGGTGTTTACTATGTGTTACATACAATAAACCTTACAGATAAATGAATACATTATCAGTAATTGTCTAGGCGCCACAGTACAGAAACACATTGAGATTTATACATCCTTACTTCTATACAGTATATGTTACAGATTTATTGCATTTTTGGTAAACCTGTGTTAAAACTTAACCCATCATCTTTCATTAAAGGGACATTAAACACTAAATACATTTTATAGCCATAGTATTATGGTTATTCCCTGCCTAACTCTAGTCATGGGTGCAGCTATGTTGAAATTTACCATTCAATACATTTCAGTGCTGATGTGTTTGCACATGTGAAGCAACTCTCCTTCAAGTAACCTGAGTTCCAAAAATGGCAGCACCTATGATTAGAGGGAGGTATATGAAATATATTTAGTGTTTAGAGTCCCTTTAACACTTGGAATTGCATTTCCTATCTCTTGCCTGCATTTTTATTTTACCTTTAAACTCGATAATAAAGTCATTTGTTTATATATGCTTGGGGGGAAATTTATCAAGGCTGCCAGTAGAGATTCCATTTGTCTGCAATTGCCACTTGCTATTGCGCAAGTAAGCAAGAGCAGGGTCTGTCAATCACCATGAACTCCCTTGTTTGGGGCAATATTTTTTATGCCATCTATGAGGTGGAAATTATAAGTAGTAGGAACTGTTTCTTAAATTTGTGGTCATAGGCTTGTTCATACAAACCTGCACTGCAAAGTCTCAAAAGCTATGAATGCAGCTTAATAAAAGTACCCCTTAATATATATCAGCAATTAAGTACTGCACTGCAGGTGACCAACATACAAAATAAGTGTTTCATTGTGTTGAAAATGGTCTCATTTTAATGAATTGCAAAACTACTTTAAAACCCTCAAACAATAATACACTGTGCGCTGCTGTGAACACTTAATATCAATCTTGTAAATGTTCATATACCAAAATATAGTCTTTTTCTATGGGTAACAAATATTTTCCCCCTTTAGGTAAGAGTACCTCCTGTAGGTGAAAGTACCTCCTGACCCTTAGCCCTGTGTTGTGTCCAAAAAAGAAAGGGTGTACTCTTTAATGCAACAGTTCCAACGTCCAGTTATGGTCAGCATGTATCCCAGAAGTTGCTGCTCTTCAAATAAAGAGTCCCATCACAGACTCGTCCGGTAATAGGCTATAAACAAACAAAGTAGAAAAGCACAACACGCATCTAAGTGTAGATTAAACACAATTCACATTTATTCAAAATAGCCCCTGTCCCAGAGTGCTACTCACAAGATATAAAAGTTAAAAGTGCACGTAATATGTAAAACCAGCAGACCCGCTTTAGCATCGGGAATTAGATCCGCCTCCTCCGGTGATCCTCGTTGTATGTAGCGACTCAACGTGTGTGTTTTAAGGGATATTCGCACAGGTGAATTCCAAATGGTAATGATTCAATCCCAAACAGAGCACAAACACGAGCATCCCCCATGAAATGGGAGTATCGTTATCCCCGACCAGTAAGACTGTCCTCCTGTTTAACCCTTGATCACACTGTTTTCAGATCGCTCCAATCTCTCCCCCTTAATTAGAGTGTTCCCAGGTTAAACCTACTTTGCTCCTTTGATCAAGCAAATAGTGCGACTTTTCCATACCGCAGATCCCCTTACGTCAATTGCGTATCCTATCTTTTCAATGGGATCTTTCTAACGCTGGTATTTAGAGTCGTGGCTGAAGTGAGCGTTAGAAATCTAACGACAAAACTCCAGCCTCAAAAAAAGTCAGTAGTTAAGAGCTTTCTGGGCTAACGCCGGTTTATAAAGCTCTTAACTACTGTGCTCTAAAGTACACTAACACCCATAAACTACCTATGTACCCCTAAACCGAGGCCCCCCCACATCGCAGCCACTCTATTAAAATTTTTTAACCCCTAATCTGCCGACCGCACACGGCCGCAACCTACGTTATCCCTATGTACCCCTAATCTGCTGCCCCTAACACCGCCAACCCCTATATTATATTTATTAACCCCTAATCTGCCCTCCCTAACATCGCCGACACCTAACTTCAATTATTAACCCCTAATCTGTCGACCGGATCTCGCCGCTACTCTAATAAATGGATTAACCCCTAAAGCTAAGTCTAACTCTAACACTAACACCCCCCTAAGTTAAATATAATTTAAATCTAACGAAATAAATTAACTCTTATTAAATAAATTATTCCTATTTAAAGCTAAATACTTACCTGTAAAATAAACCCTAATATAGCTACAATATAATGAATAATTATATTGTAGCTATTTTAGGATTTATATTTATTTTACAGGCAACTTTGTATTTATGTTAACTAGGTACAATAGCTATTAAATAGTTAAGAACTATTTAATAGCTAAAATAGTTAAAATAATTACAAAATTACCTGTAAAATAAATCCTAACCTAAGTTACAATTAAACCTAACACTACACTATCAATAAATTAATTAAATACAATACCTACAAATAACTACAATTAAATAAACTAACTAAAGTACAAAAAATAAAAAAAGAACTAAGTTACAAAAAATAAAAAAATATTTACAAACATTAAAAAAATATTACAACAATTTTAAACTAATTACACCTACTCTAAGCCCCCTAATAAAATAACAAAGACCCCCAAAATAAAAAAATGCCCTACCCTATTCTAAATTAAAAAAGTTCAAAGCTCTTTTACCTTACCAGCCCTTAAAAGGGCCTTTTGCGGGGCATGCCCCAAAGAATTCAGCTCTTTTGCCTTTAAAAAAAACCATACAATACCCCCCCCCAACATTACAACCCACCACCCACATATCCCTAATCTAACCCAAACCCCCCTTAAATAAACCTAACACTAAGCCCCTGAAGATCTTCCTACCTTATCTTCACCATGCCAGGTTCACCGATCCGTCCTCCGAAGTCTTGATCCAAGCCTCCGAAGTCTTCATCCAAGCCCAAGCGGGGGCTGGCGATCCATAATCCGGCTGAATTCTTCTATCAAGCGGCGGCTGAAGAGGTCCAGAAGAGGCTCCAAAGTCTTCCTTCTATCCGGGAAGAAGAGGAGATCCGGACCGGCAACCATCTTGATCCAAGCGGCATCTTCTATCTTCATCCGATGACGAACGGCTCCATCTTGAAGACCTCCAGCGCGGATCCATCCTCTTGTTCCGACGTCCAACTGAAGAATGAAGGTTCCTTTAAGGGACGTCATCCAAGATGGCGTCCCTCGAATTCCGATTGGCTGATAGGATTCTATCAGCCAATCGGAATTAAGGTAGGAAAATTCTGATTAGCTGATGGAATCAGCCAATCAGATTCAAGTTCAATCCGATCAGCCAATAGAATGCGAACTCAATCTGATTGGCTGATCCAATCAGCCAATCGGATTGAACTTGAATCTGATTGGCTGATTCCATCAGCCAATCAGAATTTTCCTACCTTAATTCAGATTGGCTGATAGAATCCTATCAGCCAATCGGAATTCGAGGGACGCCATCTTGGATGACGTCCCTTAAAGGAACCTTCATTCTTCAGTTGGACGTCGGAACAAGAGGATGGATCCGTGCTGAATAGGATGAAGAATTTGGAGCCTCTTCTGGACCTCTTCAGCTTGATAGAAGAATTCAGCCGGATTATGGATCGCCAGCCCCCGCTTGGGCTTGGATGAAGACTTCGGAGGCTTGGATCAAGACTTCGGAGGACGGATCGGTGAACCTGGCATGGTGAAGATAAGATAGGAAGATCTTCAGGGGCTTAGTGTTAGGTTTATTTAAGGGGGGTTTGGGTTAGATTAGGGGTATGTGGGTGGTGTGTTGTAATGTTGGGGGGGTATTGTATGTTTTTTTTTACAGGCAAAAGAGCTTAATTCTTTAGGGCATGCCCTGCAAATGGCCCTTTTCAGGGCTGGTAAGGTAAAAGAGCTTTGAACTTTTTTAATTTAGAATAGGGTAGGGCATTTTTTTATTTTGGGGGTCTTTGTTATTTTATTAGGGGGCTTAGAGTAGGTGTAATTAGTTTAAAATTGTTGTAATATTTTTCTAATGTTTGTAAATATTTTTTTATTTTTTGTAACTTAGTTCTTTTTTATTTTTTGTACTTTAGTTAGTTTATTTAATTGTAGTTATTTGTAGGTATTGTATTTAATTAATTTATTGATAGTGTAGTGTTAGGTTTAATTGTATTTTAGGTTAGGATTTATTTTACAGGTAATTTTGTAATTATTTTAACTATTTTAGCTATTAAATAGTTCTTAACTATTTAATAGCTATTGTACCTGGTTAAAATAAATACAAAGTTGCCTGTAAAATAAATATTAATCCTAAAATAGCTACAATATAATTATTAGTTATATTGTAGCTATATTAGGGTTTATTTTACAGGTAAGTATTTAGCTTTAAATAGGAATAATTTATTTAATAAGAGTTTATTTATTTCGTTAGATTTAAATTATATTTAACTTAGGGGGGTGTTAGTGTTAGGGTTAGATTTAGCTTTAGGGGTTAATCCATTTATTAGAGTAGCGGCGAGATCCGGTCGGCAGATTAGGGGTTAATAATTGAAGTTAGGTGTCGGCGATGTTAGGGAGGGCAGATTAGGGGTTAATACTATTTCTTATAGGGTTATTGAGGCGGGAGTGAGGCGGATTAGGGGTTAATAACTGTATTATAGTAGCGGTGAGGTGCGGTCGGCAGATTAGGGGTTAATTATTGTAGGTAGCTGGCGGCGACGTTGTGGGGGGCAGATTAGGGGTTAATAAATATAATATAGGGGTCGGCGGTGTTAGGGGCAGCAGATTAGGGGTACATAGGGATAACGTAGGTTGCGGCGGTGTGCGGAGCGGCAGATTAGGGGTTAATAATAAAATGCAGGGGTCAGCGATAGCGGCGGCGGCAGATTAGGGGTTAATAAGTGTAAGGTTAGGGGTGTTTAGACTCGGGGTACATGTTAGGGTGTTAGGTGCAGACTTAGGAAGTGTTTCCCCTTAGGAAACAATGGGGCTGCGTTAGGAGCTGAACGCTGCTTTTTTGCAGGTGTTAGGTTTTTTTTCAGCTCAAACAGCCCCATTGTTTCCTATGGGGGAATCGTGCACGAGCACGTTTTTGAAGCTGGCCGCGTCTGTAAGCACTGCTGGTATCGAGAGTTGCAGTGGCGTTAAATATGCTCTACGCTCCCTTTTTGGAGCCTAACGCAGCCCTTCTGTGAACTCTAAATACCAGCGGTATTTAAAAGGTGCGGGGGAAAAAAAGCATGCGTAGCTAACGCACCCCTTTGGCCGCAGAACTCTAATTCTAGCCGAAAGATAGCAAGAGAATGAAGAAAAATTTATAATAGGAGTAAATTAGGAAGTTGCTTAAAATTGCATGCTCTATCTGAATCACGAAAGAAAAAATTTGGGTTCAGTGTCCCTTTAATCTACACTTAGATGTGCGTTACGCTTTTCTACTTTGTTTGTTTATATACTTTAAAACCCTGGTGCAAATCTTTATCTCTCTCAATTTAAACGTAACCAATCAGGAGGAATAGCTGTAAATTAATGTGGTCACTTTTCTAATTAGTGACATAGTTGGAATAGGCCATTTGCAGCATATTGCAAGAAAACGTTGGCTACATAATAGGGCAAGCACAATTTTTACACAAAAGCAAGCAGTATTTAATGTGCCTTTAAAGTAGTTTAGTTGCTAAATGTGTATTTTAGACTGTAGTCTACATAGAACAGGTAATAATCAGTTGCACAATTACAGACTTGTTCTGTCAGTTTACACAGACGCATTGTATTCGGGAGGCATGGCACTTTTATTCTAAGTTTCATTTTGTAATTTAACCTGTCAAAATGCCAGTTAAAATGACTTAATTCATTAT